>NC_063193.1:6615346-6632846 GCF_017589495.1 Alosa alosa | reverse complement strand
TGGAGTCTACCCTGAAGAGTTATGTATGTCTGCAGCAGAGGGCGAGAGCACCTGGGGCCTATGAGCGAGCATGCAGAGAAGAGATGATGGGAGCGGAGGAGGAGGAGGAGGAGAGAAAAAAAGTGAAAGAGCAAAGAGAAGTGGCCGGCAGGCAGGCAGGCAGGCAGAGAGCGGCCAGCATAAGGGGTTTTTATGAAGACGGCCGGTCCTCCAAAGAGCCTCAACTCCACCACAACCTCCACCTCCACCACCACCACCACCACCCGCCTCCCTGTTTGGAGTGCTCCCATTATGAGGCCGGGGAGCATGGGGCTGGAGTACTCCAGTGACATTGTTCAGGCCGTGGCCCCAGGGAGCACTGAGAGAATGGCTGAGGCCAGGGAATGGCCACTCATTATCGCCAGACGGGAATCAAGAATTTCCTGTTGCACTCCATTAAGGAGGGGGGGGTTCTTTAAAAATGGAGAGCAAGAGAAAGATGGAGAGAGGGAGTGAGAGAGGGCGAGGGAGAAAAGAGGGAAAGAGATGTCGTCCCTATATATTCTTCTCTGAATATACGGACTGATTCTGTTTTGTGTGTTGCTGTTGTTTTCGATGATGTGTACATTTGTGTGTCTGCGCGGAAGTCTGTGCAAAACCAAAAGGGGTCTGAACAGTTAACTGGCACCTTCGTCCTGCCAAAGGCCGGCAGAGACCATTTTTGTGCCGCGTGTCATTTCCTGTCTCGCTGGCGTCTCCAACACAGAGGCCCTCTCTCGTTTATTTTTACAGTTTCCTTTTTTTTGCAGGGCTGCTTTTTCTCGTGCATACATGGGGTTAGTGGGCAGGTGGGAGGGGAGGGGAGGCTTCAGGCATGAGCAGAATCAGTTCTGTGTGACCCCCCCCTTCCCTCACACACACACGCACACACACTCCTCCTCTACACCTCCCCAGCATCCACCACCTCCTCCACCTCCTTCTGCTCCAGCCCACTCCTCAACACGCACTCACTCACAATGGGGTCTCTGTAAGTCGGCCCCCAAAACTTACTCCAGCCTTTCCTCCTCAAACAGGAAACCAGGATCTGCCTGTCTTTTGTTTTTCTACTCATTTCCTGCTTTCCTGCACCTTCCACAGATTATTTTTCTTTATTTTCTTTCCTCTGTCTCATCAGATTAACCACGCGCTCTGAAAACCCTCTCTTGTACATCTGGATGGTTAAAAATAAGACAAGGAGAAAAAAAAAACATTTTTTTCCAGACCATGGTAATGCCATTCTTTCCCCAAGTTGAAACAGGAGAAAAATGATAAACAGCACTGTGTAGAATAGTCCAAATGCCATTGTTGTCAAAATGCCATTATGAATCATATTCAAGAGATATTTTGTGAAAACAAAATGTTGTGATAATACTCCCATAAGTTTTTATATCTGAATAGCACACAAGGTGTGCACAAATTATATCAATACACACAATCAAAACTGGCACATGTACAAGAAGTGAAAGCAATGGTTAACATGACACATCTCACCAATAATCCATACTGAAAAATTGTGAAGACCATCGCAATAATCAAGGCCAGTATAGAGGCTTGCTTTTACTCTCTGTGGCAAGCTATAATTTGAAATGTGGTCCTGCAACACACTTATAGAGAAGGGAATACAAAAATAGCCATGGATAGTTTTATTGAAGAGTAAAATTTCCTGGGTTAATTTTGATTATATGTTCCATCTGTCTGCTTCAGGGCAAGTCAAGGTATGATGCCAAGAAAGAAAGATGGAATGACAGGCTGTTTTGAATGTGTGCACATTCAACCCGTACTCAATGAAGAATAGACTTAAAACACGTTCCGTCAAGAAGGCTCGTCCCAAACAGAACTAAAAACAGCTATGCTCATGATTGCAATTACCCAGCATGAGATCCTTATTTCTCTGGTGTTAATAGGTGGTCAGAGAAAAGCACAAAGCATATGTTATGGAATGGGTTCCAAATATAGAGCCTTGGGGAACTCCGTTGAAAAGTTAAATATTACTCTATAACTGTGACAAACTTGACAAACCACAACAAACTAAGAAACAACATCTGTTGTATAGAACACGGACAGTCCAATAATTATCCAAAATCAAGAAATATGAACCAATGACAATCTCAAGAGCTTCTTGAGAAATTGAAATTTATAAAGCAACTAAGATGAACAAAAAGTCACTTTAAATAAAGTTGATCCAGATGACCAAATGCAGACTGTCAGTGTTACTGATGTATCATCAGAAACTACACTAAACAGCCCTTCATAATGTTTTGAAATTGCTCATGTTATTTCAGTTGAGGCCATTTCCTTTGATAGTGCTGAAATGTGCTGACTGTCTTCACCTCTGACTTGCTTTGCTTGACTGGCACAGCGTGTGTGTGTGTGTGTGTGTGTGTGTGTGTGTGTGTGGATTGGCATCATGTCCAAGGGGCATCCCCTGTATGCCTGTTGAGGATTTCCCCTGGTTGATATCCAGACTCCCATCTAACGGTTTGGAAATAACTGGCAGAAACAAAATGGTCTGCCTCTCTGTCACTGTCTCGATTGAGTCTTGCTGTCTCAAATGAATGCAGTTAGCGCCTTAAAAAATAAATCCATGATATAAATTTTAAAAGCAGACATAAACAGATCCAGAGATAGTCCTACCTCCTGTCGAAGTGAGTCGACAGTAGTTTGGAAATACAGCATTGAGGGTTGACCATGGGCCAATGTTACCACAGGGAACCATCTGGCAGTCAACACTGTTCATACACAATATCAATGAATGGGAACACAATGATGGGCAATGTGTGAATATTCATCCCGTGGGTGGATTTCAGCTTGCAGACAAGAATGCGAGTAGGGGTGAGAAAGAGAGCAAAGAGGGTGAGAAGAAGAAAGACAGAAAGACAGACAGAGAGAGAGAGAGAGAGAGAGAGAGAGAGAGAGAGAGAGAGAGAGAGAGAGAGAGAGAGAGAGAGAGAGGGTGCAAAGTTCATGAGGGAAAGCCAAAACCAGCTGAAAATGAAAAGGATATCTTGTGCAAGTTGGGAGGGAGGATATAGACTGAGTGAAGGCCGAACAGATTCAGAGAAATATACTCAAATCTACTTGAATTCTTCATGCGGTCACAGTGTTTAGGCGATATGGAAGTCTTTCTGTGAGATTGTCATTCCTGTTTGCCTGTTTTGATGCTCACAGGCACGCTTGTTTGCTAGCCCCCCTCACTTTAGTGAGCCCCCAAGACACGATTGAGTTAAGCTCACAATGCAAACACGCCCCTTGCCTTCAGCTTATCGCATGGACACATCTGGAGTCTATCAACTCAAGTAAACCCCCCCCTGCAGCACCCCAGCCCCCTCTGTTTCCACTCTCTCCAGCTCTTAACCCCTTCCTCCCCGGACCCCCACAAGTCATGCATTCTTCGGTCCGACATGTAGAGATTTCATCGCATGAGAACCACACAGCAGCAGCAGCACCAGCACCAGGACTCCTGCTTGAGTGTGCTGTGCAGAGAGTGGTTTATTCTGGGAGAAGTGTGAATAACAGGACTGCCTAATCATCAGTTCCAAGAAGCCGCCTTTGAGTTTGAGTCCTTTCTGTTGTTTCTGTTGGAGGAAGGCTGAAATGAAGGTTGGCCGTCGGGTCTTTCCTGCATGTCTGGACGTCTGGCGCTGGGGCCTGGTGGGGATCTACACGCTTGAGCTCCTTGCCACCACCGTCACCACCCCTGGGTTTTTAATGAGTGGAGCAGTGCCCGTTTCTACAGAGCCCTCACACATCACAGTCATTTGCTTACCTTTGGTGGAAACAATGTTAATCTAAAACTGAAACTCAGCAACTTCAAGCAACTCCGGCTCACACACTTTCTCCCACTCTGTCTCTTTCGTGCTCAGATGTGTACAGTAAACATACACTCACTCAAAGACAAACACACACACACACACACACACACACACACACACACACACACACCTAACACACACACACACACACACACACACACACACACACACACACACACACACACACACACACACACACACACACACACACACACACACAACACACACACACACACACACACACACACACACACACACACACACACACACACACACACACACACACAATCTGTTTTATATTAAGAAATGCCTATGCACCCTCTTCAGCAGCCCTACCCCACCCCATCCCCTAGCTCAGCCTCTCAGAAGGCTGGTGAGGTTGTTTAGCTTGGCCACCGTCTCCGCACAGGCCTGCCTGGGATGGCAAACACACACACACACAGGCCTGCCTGGGATGGCACGGAGGATTTGGGAAGTCCGCCGAGGCCGGCTTCCCATGGAGACACTAATGCATCCACCACGTCCTCCTCCCTCCTCTCCTCCTCTCTCTCTCTCTCTCTCTCTCTGCTGTCCTCTCTGTCCTGCAAGCAGATGCTCTGCCCTGTTTGAACGTGTACAGATGCCGGTGTGGATGTGTCTGATTTTATTTTCCATAATCACGCTGAGATTTTAAACCTTCTGTTTAGTCTTACCAGCCCGGCGCAACATTCTCAGGCCCCCTGTTTGACTTATTATGGTCATGGAGCATGTCTGGAAACAACCTCCCCTCTGTTTCCCTGCGTCAGACCACCCCCCCCCCCAAAACCCCAAGTCCTTATGGAACTGCTCATCAATCGCAGACAAGAGTGTATTTCCTGTTGAGAACTCAAGTGGCTTCCACTGCAGATAGCAGACAAAATGAAGACCCAGCGATGCTATGAAACAGCCGGCTGAATTATGGCTGCCAATTTCATGTTCATGTTTTAGTCCATTCATCCTCAAGTGCGCCTTACATGTCTGTCTGCATGCTAATACGTCTCAGTGTGGTGTGACAAAGAACAGACAGACCTACAGACCCCATGCCAGGGCATAAACTGCCTTTCAAATGTCACTCTTATCATTTTAATTTGCCTCCTATAATGACTATTTTGAGAACAGAAAGATGTCGTAATGCAGATCTGTGGAGGACTAAGCCTAACTCTAAACACGCTTCATCTGGCCAAGCCATGTCCAAAGCCTCACTCCAAACACTTCAGAGTAAAGTAATCTGACTCTATAAACAACAAAAGATTTTAGATGGACACAATGGGATAGCATGTGAATGTGTCACATACCGTCAGTATTAGTAATATTATTGTTTGCCTCAGTATAAGGATAAAAATAAAACATATATCACAAACACAGATTCTTGTATGCATTCTACACAAGTGAATGGGTTTGAGCACTTTGACCACTGAGTTTGAGTGTACAATTCCTTCTAGTTACCTCTTGCTGCAGACTACATCAACAGTCTAGTCTCCCAGCACACCCCCCCAGTGTCCTAATTCTGATGGAAGTTGACTGCCAGCTCCCTGCCCTCCCCCTGCTGCAGGATGTGTAGGGAGTGCAGGTTTGTGTCGTGTGTGTGTGTGTTTGTATGTGTGTGTGTGTGTGTGTGTGTGTGTGTGTGTGTGTGTGTGTGTGTGTGTGTGTGTGTGTGTGTGTGTGTGTGTGTGTGTTTAATGCCAGACCACTCACTGCCTCTTTTTCTTTCTAGCTTTCTCACACATTCTCTTCTCTTTTCTTGTTCCACATTCTTTCTGTATACCTTCCCTCTCTCTCCCTTTCTCCGTCTCCCCTTCTCTCTCTCTCTCTCTCCGCTCTCCTTTCTCTGAAGTCATTATTCTCATTACCTTAGCTCCAATCAACGCTGGACAGGCCGCTGTGATCTGTCCACAACTTGTTAAGGTCACCGCTCATTAGCGCGGCAGTCTCGTTATATGGCCCTCTGTCAGCTTGGAACAGAAATGGATTTTGGGAGGTGGGGGCAGGCATGTGCGTGTTTGTGTGTGCGTGTGTCGTGTGTGTGTGTGTGTGTGTGTGTGTGTGTGTGTGTATGCATGTGTGTCTATATGCATGTCTCTGTGTGTGAATGTTGCTGCATGGGGCAAGACTCGAGTACACACGTATGTGCGTGACAAGGCACATGCCTGGAATAGCAGGCTTCTTTCTTAGCTCGGCCGCTCTGCTCACACACCGCGAGACACACAGAGGGAGGTCGGGCCAGGCCCTGCATGCCTCCACGCATGGAGATGCTTTATGCAGACGTCTGACGGCAGCAGTCGTGCCCGCGCCCGTGCACCGCGGGCCCCAGAAGAAGGAGACCCCTCACTCGCACGCCAAGCCCGAGCGGTGGCAGCTGACTGCATCCTGTACAGCATGGCTGAAAACAAACAGCACCAAATGCCTCTGCACTTGGGTGGCTTTGGCAGTTTATGAACGCCACCCTTTCTTTTCGGGGGGCTCAGGGCTCCCTATGAAAGGGCCGACTGTGTATGCGGGGCAGCTGTGGTGGCAGTGGTGGAGGTGGTGGTGGTGGAGGTGGTGGTGGAGGCTCCTGTCCGTGCGGGGGAACTGACGGAGGGTTTCCCTGCCTGGGCCAGACTAGACTAGACCAGACCAGGCCAGGCTGCAGCTCCTCCAGCAGCCAACACACACCCAGCTCCAGAGCTGCCACACGGCTCACACACGCCCAGTAGTGGGACGGCTCAGAGAGAGAGATGAAAAGAGAAAGAGAGAGAAAAGAGGGAGAGAGAGAGAGGGGGCGGGAGAAGAAGAGAGAGGTTGAGAAAGAGAGGGTTGTTGGTTAGAGGTGAGCGGAGAGCTGAGTAGAGAAAGATACAGTGAGAGCTACAGAGGGTTGGAGAGAAGGAAAGCTGAAGAGAGAGAGAGAGAGAGAGAGAGAGCTGGAGAGTGGAACTGCTCTGTTTAGAGAGCATTGGCTTGAAGCACAGCCAGGACACAGCCTGGGATGCCCATAATAGGATACGCACACATGCAGACACACACACACACACACACACACACACACACACACACACACACACACACACACACACACACACACACACACACACAGACACACACACACACACACAAATACTTAGTAATAAAGAGAAACAGAGCCAGTGAAAGGCAGAGCAAGGGAGAGGGAGAGAGAGATTGAGAGAGAAGGAAAGAAGATAATATAAACCTGAAATATCTCACAGTGAAAACAGTAGTTAAGCTGCGATATAAAAATGCAAAACTGTGCGTACGTCTGCTCATCCTCTGGTGGAGGGCCCGCCAAGTGTGTTGACTCTGCCCTCGTGGGCCGGCCTCTGATTACGACGTTGACCACACGTATGAGTAACGGCCGCACCACCACGGCAAATGACAAGCACATGTAGACAAGGGCCTGGAAACAATGACCAGTCCTGAACGCCGACCAAGTTGGAGACAAAACACAACGCAAACAATCCCTCTCGTAGGAGTGGTGCGCGCACTGCAGTTGTCCGCCGCGGACGCCAATTTGTAGTCGTGTCTCCGACCGTTTGGTCCCTGGAGATGACAGGCGGACACTCTAGCACTGATGTTTCCGTTATTGATTTGGAGAGGCGAAACACAGTGGTGCATTCAAGGCAAAGCTAATGGCTAACACAAAGCAACAGATGCAGATGGCTTATTAAACTGTGTATGTGTGTGAGTGTGTGTGAGTGTGTGTGAGTGTGTGTGTGTGTGCGTGCATGTGAGCGTGTGTGAGAGGGAAAGAGTGGGAAGGAGTATGTCTGTCAATGTGTGTGTGTGAGTGTGTGCCTACTGCTTTGTGTAACCAATAAGATGTTCCCCTAGTTACATAGCCCCTGATCTCCTGCTGAGAGAGAGGCCTACATGCTTGATAATGTGCTAGCCTGTGTGTATCCGTGTCTTTATTACATGTGTATTTAATTACTGGCTAGGTTCAACAGGCATCAATATCTACGTATCTCTGGTCTTGGATTGCATGCACTGTACTGTAATTTGTGTGTGTGTGTGTGTGTGTGTGTGTGTGTGTATTCACATCTGCATGTAGGCTGTCTATCTCTCCGAGGTCTATGGTTAGACCCCTCCAGGCATGCTGCACCCGACCCCCTGATGGTTTTACCAGTGTCCCAGGTATGGGGGCCTGTTAGTGGGATAGCTCAGGTTACTCACCCTGCTAACCCCTGGGCTCTCTAGGGGGCCTTGTCTGCACTTGCAAAAACAAGCAATATCAGATCGTTTTACGTCAAACAAACACCTATGCCAAGACTACCAGCTTACCTTGGACAGAGCACCCTAATCGCTTCCCAGACTCACAAGCCCTCATAAAATTCCAAAAATGAGAATGACTGTGAAGGAGGAAGGTCAAACTTTAAATGTGAATTTATTGAGCGAGTTTGAACGTTGTAAAAGCAAATATGGTTTCCATTGCTTTTGGAGACTACAAAAAGATAGTAAAATGGCCACGAAAAATAAAACATTGTAAGGTTATGCTGTTTTTGCAGTGTTGATATCTTTTAAAATAATGTGAATTTTAATACTTTTTTTCTATTTCTTATCCAACAGTGAAAAAGAGTAACAGTTCTCCTCCATGACCTACCCCCTTATGAGACCTCGAGTAAGACCATGAAGACAGATCTCTCTGTCATTCTCTTTCTGTTTCTATTCATCATGGTCGGCCAGCCTTCGTGGAGTATGCCTCGTACATTTTAACAACATGACACCTTCCCTGAAGCCGCATGGCCCACATATGACTAAATACCCGAGAAAAATGGGGAATCACCCAACTTCTGTCAGCACTTGATTTTTCATTTTTGTGTGAAAAAGAAAGAGGGTGGGAGGGAGAGGAGAGAAGAGAGATAGAGAGAGAGAGAGAGAGAAAACGGGAGCCAAAGTCAGACATCTCCTCCCCATGATCCCCTTATCTGCTAGCATAGCGTGGGGCTGCTCTGATAAAGACTGATGGCGCTGTAATTACGCCATCGTTTCCACATAACTCTGCAGCGATAACTGCTCGCACCTTGTTTTATCCTCCCTTCTGGACCGCATCCCACTTTTTTTTTCCTTTTTTTTTGTTCAGCACAGCTCGTGGATGCACAGATCCTTTTGCCGATAGTCCCGCCGTGCCTTCGGGGACTGGGGACGGAGTGGTGGAGAGGTCGGTGTGAGATCGGGGACGTATGCGAATAAGTGACCGAGTGTGACCTCCTCCATCGTGTATTGAGGAACATGTGAAAGAGCCATTATCACTATTTGTTTGCTAAGGGCAGGCATGTGCGCTAGCTGCAGGCTAACAGAGGGCAGAGGGGGGGGGGGGCACACAGATCAAAGGCAGCGGAGGCGAGGTTGTGTAAGCACACTATTGTGCTGCTGATGGTGGTGGTGGTGATGATGAGAGTCATAATGACGGTGATTACTTACAGTTTCTCCAGGACGGAGAGTCCACTGAAAGAGCCATTTCGCAGGACCCTGATGCGGTTGCTGCTCAAAATCCTGAGAGGGAGAGAGAGAAGGGAAAAAAAACAGAGGCGTTAACAACAGATTTCACAAACACAGAGAAAACACATACTGTATGCACCCATGTACACGCACACACACAGACACAGACACACACACACACACACACACACACACACACACACACACACACAAATCACTATGTTTTACTTGTCTTCAGACCTCTGACCTTCGCGTGCCTGGAGAAGCTGGAGTGTAACTAGGATCCTTGCAGACGACAGAAAAAAAAATACAACAACAACACTGAGCCAGATGACCACCAGCTGTGTTAACCCCTCGCTTCCCCACGCCACTTAAAGACTGGACACAGGGATACAGAGAGACGGATGTGGGGGGGATAGCCATCTCAGAGCTGGAGCTCCAGCAACTCGAGGGTCAAGGATGGAGTGAAAAGCAAAGAGGACGAGGATAGTGGCCAACTGCGAGTTCATTCACCCAGCAGTTACTCTCATGATTGCTCTAGTCCGAGAGACATTAGACAAAGCTGGTTCCAATTAATCTACTGGACGTAATGGGGGAGGGGTTGGTAATGGTCAGGGTGAGGAAACGGAGGAAGGCGAGCGAGAGGACGAGAACGGAGGGGGGGGTTGGGGTTTGGTGGAGGAAACCATAATCTTGATAATCACCCTGGATACATTTTTACATCAAAAGGAAGCGGCGTCCACATCAAACAAAATCCCTGCTCCCGCCATGACAATTATCCCTCTCCCTATTGGCAGTGGTGTGGTCAGAGATGGGGCTCTTATCGGGCTTATCAGAGGAACCAGTGGTGATGGGGAGAGAGGTGTGGGGGGGGTGGCTGAGGAAGGAATCCTGCTTTAGGCTTGCAGCTCAGTCTCCTGCATGGGAACCAACATTTCTTCGATCCTGCCAATGATCTCACTGGACCCAGGCCTGGATTCTAGCAGAGGGACCTGAGAAACCCTCTGTCTATTCAGGTCCTCAACGGAGCTTCTAAGATAGGCACTTATACAGCAGTGACATTTCAGGAAAGTGTTTCACACACACACACACACACACACACACACACGCACACACACGCACACACACGCACACGCACACAGACAGACAGTCCTTCTTGTACAAACACACACACACACACCCTCGTTTGCATGAGCTAGCTCTAGCTAAGCTCTGAGGCTCTGCATTAGGTTGTGCGTCTCCCCAGTCTCCTCAAGGGGCCTTGTGCAGTACAAGTGCTGTACAGTAGGATTCAACACAGGGCTCCCAGTGGGTGGCAGAGGCTCATAACTCACCCCACCCCACTACCAAACCTCTCCTGAGTCCCCTCACCCCCACACACACTTAATTGGCTGCAAATACAGCTTTGCGAGAGGAAGTGTGTTTCTAATCTACACAGTGGAATGCCCTGGCTGGATACGTGTATGTGTGTACGTGTGTGGGCGTGTTTGCGTGTGTGTGTGTGTGTCAGCAATGCCTCTCCTGAGGAGGCAGCAAGCTGTGAACAGGCTCCAGAATTTTACAGATGCAGCAGCCACTGGTTCCCCTCCTACCCACCACATCAATGAGACCCCAGCTCCTCAAACCCCCCACAACCCCCCTCACTAGCCCACCTAATGAACAGATTTAATCAAACCATCGTGTGACAAATCAATCAACCCGCACAGAGAAAATACACAGACACACCACACACACAATATACACACCACACCACATCCAACTGCCTCTGCCACGTCCAAACTCTGTGCTATCAAACACACCATACGGTACCCAGGTCTGCCAAGTCCGCCCCGTCGCATTTCACACTCTTGACCGAGCTGGGCTTCATGAAAGGCAACAGCCAGGAGGCTGATGTGGCACACGTGTGAACGATCGCACAGAGTCTCCATTCACGAGTCAAACTTAATCAGAGAGAGAGCCGAGGAGATGAAACCCAACATTCAATCATCTGGGCTCGCTCCAGACTAGCACAGTCACTCCATCTGCTTTTATGAGCTTTCTTACCCAAAGCATACAGTATATGACAATGTTTCTCAAAGTGTGGTCTGGGGACCACTGGTGGTCCGCGAACAGACGTGGTAAAATATTATATAGATGAGTTGTTTGCAATGTTGAACCAACTTGTATGTTAATCCAAACAGTTAAAGTTAAGCTATGCCAGTTTAAATCATATGAACCCTCTGCCTATTGTGTACTGTTGAAGTATAGGTCTACTCTTTTTTTTAACTAAGTGGTCCGTGAGTTTTTGTTTAATTGGTTAAGTGGTCCTTGGTCTGAAAACGTTTGAGAAACAATGGTATGTGACAATTTGATCCTGTTATGTGATTATGGAAGATCGTAAAGAGCAGAGGCAACCCTACCGGGAGTATGTCTTAAATTTGGGTCATCTGTCTTCAGTCTGCAATAAAAGGCAGCTGATATATTGTGTATAAACAAGGTTTTATGTCAGAATATTTGAAAACGTTATTATATCATCCATGTAACCATCAGATACAGTTTACGACCAAATAAGAAGAACGATGTATGTGTGACAGTGTGAGTGTCATACGTATCAATTTGATGCGTTGTGTTGTTCATTTAGGTTAAATCAGTTACAGCACTGGAAGTCGGAGAGTGCCTCAAACCTGATGCATGACTTGTTGAATACCAAGATAAAGCGCCAACCAAGAAACTTCTGGAAATTTCCCTGCGGCGACGGGTTCTGGTCCACTCTCCGGCTTAACGTGAGAAGGACTCGCGTGCCGGTGGCCCGGCGTGACTCTGGCCCGGTTTTGAACCTGTGCCGGTCAGAGCCGAGGTCTCACGCTTCAGCTGGGCACACTACCACTGCTCTAACTCGACACAGACTTGCAGATGAAAGAGGGGAGAAGATCCGGAACTGACTGCATAATTCAACGCAGAGAGCAGAGGAGAAAGTCTGCCCTGGCAACGGGACAAGCCACGTATAATTCAATCCAGAAATCTTAGGTAGTGATAGTTGGCATTTACTAAGCCTATTATTCACCAGCATTGCTGATGGGAGGATAATGTACTGTACACAAAGCCTACTTTTAATTATTAAAATGAGTATATACTGTATACAGTATATGGGTTTAGCATACATTATCAATACTTCCATGAAGGAGGATCACTCTAAATGGAGAAAAAAAACAAATGTAGCATATTTTATGCATTAAGGAATATATGGATACAGTACATGTTCTATGAGTTTATAATGGACCTCATAGAGCTAGTGATGATGGTATGATGTTTTGCTTGCATCATCTTTGTGTCAGTGTTTCATGCATTTGTTTCCCAGTCGTATGGCTGACCCCACTCACCCCAGACCACGCGGTGCACATCCATCTCACCATCCTCCTATACAAAACCATTTCCAACATCTTAGAAAACCTAGGCAGGCACCAATCACAACCGCTTAATAGGAATGGGGCGGGTTTTATACGATGACAGACAGATGAGTGCGGATAGCAGCGCAGTTGAACATAACCAATGGCTGTGCTGATGGTGTCAGTATTAAACAAAACAGATGCGTATCTTCTTTGAAATTAGTCAAATGAAAGTAGTCAACTGCAATTAAAACCTTTGTTAACAATAAAGATGTTTGCTGTACTTCCAAAAGGATGAATTTACTCAGTTTAATTTCCATGCTGGTTACGTCCCCTTGGAAAGAATAAGTGGACGAAGGGTCCCAGAACAATTTTCTTTTGGTGTAACTCAGTCTTCACAAACACTTTCATCCTCAAACTCTTCACATGATTGTCTTTGCCTTTAACTCTTTGGTGCTCCTCTCGTACACACACACACCACACACACACACACACACACACACACACACACACCACACACACACACACACACACACACACACACACACACACACACACTTCCTTCAGCTCCTCACAACTATCGGGGGCATCATGAGTCTGAAGAGTGGATCTGCAGCCCTTTTTGAACGTTGAGAGCAAAGTGTGTATGCTCTCCTGCGCTCACTAAGCGGAAACTGTCTCACATGTGGTGGCTGCTTTGTATATTTGTTGCTTAGTTCTATTCATGCAGATGTGACGGAGGCTCTTTGCCTTCCTCTGTGTTTTGTTTCTTGTTTCCATACGTTTTCCGTGGTATTTCCCCCTTGGCCAGATGTCCAAATCTCTTCTACCTCACTTGTGGCTAACTTTGGACAAAATCACCAGACAAATGAACACATCCTCATGTGAAGTGTAAATGTTTGGGAAGGAAACTGAGAAGAAAGCAAGAAGGAGCACAAAGAAAGAAAGAGAGAAAGAGAGAGAGAGACAGAGACAGAGAGACAGGAGGGAGTGAGCATAATGTTCTGCTTGTTGCTGTGGTCTTGTGTACGCCTGCTGTTTCTCCATTAGGTGACGAGACAGTGGCATGCTGCTCTGTGCCACTTGGCCTGGCTTTCATTACGCTTAAGCACTGTCTCCTCATAGCAGCTCCCCTATAGGTCCCCTTCACTCACTCACACTCGCTGCAGCTCAGAGCACAGCTAAAAGCTGCTATTTTCATCTCCCCTCTCAACCATTTACACAACAACAAACATCTCTTCAAGAGACCAGACATCAGCCATTTTAGAACCGCTGTCTGAAAATATAAGGAAATACAGGACTATTCAGATAGAGGGTGTATTATCACCTGAACACATGTGCTATGCCTTATTTTTGACTCCAGATATACCTGGGCCTGACTTGGTTATATTGTTCCTCAGAGGTATCACAGAGCAGCACATACAAATAATGTGTGTATGTGTGTGTGTGTATGAGAGAGAGAGAGAGACAGAGAGAGACAGAGCTGAGAAGCCTTTCTATAAACAGCTCCAAAATAGGCAAGGCTCCCATCAGGCCAAACAGGAAACCCAGCCAATTAGCTGTTTATACAGGCCCTGGCTGCAAGGGGTCAAAGGGCACGAGGCCAGCGCTTCCTGAACAGCCAACCAACAGAAGGGGCGACTGTGCACACGAGCAGGTGGACCAAAGAAAGACAGGAAGATGGAGTGAGGGAGTCCTGCAAGGAAGAGAGGGAAAGAGAAAAAGAGTGAGAGAAAAAGCGATAAGAAAAGTGAAAGAGACAGAGGCAGATGGAGTGGTAAATGATCAAGGCTTTTAGTCATTCGCGAGACGAGAGCCAACGGCCCTGGTTTTCCCCGATCAATAAGGCTGGAGAGAGAGCTGCCAAGATGGGGGAGCAGTGGCGCGACATCAGAGGGAGAGACACTCATTTCCCAGTCGATGAGTAGACGCCTTGTTTTAATAATTCGCAGCCAGGCCGCGGCCCTGACAGATACCTAATTGCATTAGTCTGCTCCCGATGGAAGAGCCCGCCTAAGACTGCTGCGAGGAGTGTGTGTGTGTATGTGTGTGTGTGTGTGGGAGGGGGCTGAAAGGGGGAAAGTGCTCTGGCTCAATCAAGAGGCCATCTGAAGTGCGTCAGGCTCACATTAACGTCCACGTCTGCCCATCCACGGGCTGTCTTTGGCCAGCCGGAGATCAGTGCCTAATCCACTTGAGTCTATCTCATCCCATCTCATCTCATCTCATCTCATCTCTTCTCTTCTCATCTCTTCTCCAGCACAGACCACCAGTGGCAGAAGCTTAGGTCCATCAGCCTGCCCGCAGTGAATGCATTTTAGGGAAGATCAAAACAGATGCAGAGATGGTGGATAAAGAAGGTGCATGTTTGTGTGTGTGTGTGTGTGTGTGTGTGTGTGTGTGTGTGTGTGTGTGTATGTGCGTGTGTGTGTATGTATGTGTGTGTGTGTGTGTGTATGTGTGCGTGTGGCAGGGGGGGCTTGATGCAGGCCCCTTTGCGCAGGTGCATGGGAGGATGTAGTCCATCACAGTGAGATGGCGAGATGGAGAGAGAGATGTGACCAAGGGCAGATGGGGTGACAAGAGGGAGGACAATAGGCGAGGCAGGATCCCGATAGAGACTTGTGCCCGTCAGCACTGTGTGCTTCCAGCATACTAACTGAAAAAGCACACTCACCAAAACCCATTTGGAAGCCATTTGGAGACAGACGGATTCAAAGGTGTCGTGTACAAAAAGCCAAATGTCTTCACCAGCTGGAACAGATTGTGATGGAAACCCTTTTTTAATTTGGTCATCATTTCGAAGCACGTGTCCCTCAGAAAGCCACATAAGCTCACTGCTGAAAAGCGGCTCTCTGCCCGAGTCTCGTCAAGCCCTAGTGACCCGACCTCACACACGAACTGGACGCCTGCTCGTGTCTCTGTCTCCGTCTCCGCGTCCGTCAACAGAGCCTGGCGCTGCCGTTGTTCTTCCGCGAGTGCGGCGACCTGTCACTCTCATTTCCTGTGGCGGTCGCCCGGGGAGCGCGCGTGTGTCTTTCGGAAAAGTTGCCACGGCAACCCACTGTGTTGGTGTGCCTCAGCGATGGCATACCCTACTCCACCCCCCACCCACACACACACGCACAGTCGCACACACACCCTGCCCCCCCCCCCTCCACCTCGACAGACGGGTAGACGTGCGGGGAGGAGGAGGGGGGGTGGGGTGGTGGGGGGCAGTAATGCGGCGTGATGTGCGCTGGCAGACAAAGGCCTCTGTCCCGGCAGTAGCAGACCGCAGCCGCCCCTCCCTGGGTCGTGCCAGTCACTTTGTTGGTTTGCTCAATTTGCTTCCTCGGGAACCACAGGGCCCTTTGAAGGCGGCAGACATGAGGGCATGTCAGCGCGTCCCTTGGGCTGGATCCATTCTGCTCTGCTCGAGCCCGACCCCCCACACACCCTGGTCTCCGCCTCCTCCTCGCTGCGGAGGGCCGGCCGCCATGATGCCACTGCGGCTTGGGGCCACACAGGAGGAGCGGCTGGGGAGAAGTGAGGGCAGAGGCTCAGGCGCTGTCATTCACGCACTGTCATTCACAGGCTGTCATTCACACGCTAATGTTCGTGTGATGCTGTTGTTGTCATTTTTGTTTTTACTTTGATGATGGTAGCTTTATGGGAGTTGAATGTGATCTGCTCATAGCTTGGCACGCCATTTCCCAGAGGTGTTGAAACACTTGAGTGAAAATGAGCGATGTGTGTCTGTGCTTGTGTTTTTTTCTGTGTTTAGAAATGTACACGTATGTGTCTGTGTGTGTGTGTGTGTGTGTGTGTGTGTGTGAGTAAGAGAGAGAGAGAGAGAGAGAGAGAGAGAGAGAGAGAGAGATTGTGTGTGTACTGTATGTGTTTGAGGGGTCAGGGATGCCACAGCTGCAGTGCATGTCTGCTCATCCTCTGCAGAGGCCCTAAATCCTGAGCCTGTGATCTAGAGTTACACTGCAGACAGCTGAGCAGCAGCCATGTTCAAATACAGCTGTGTGTGTGTGTGTGTGTGGGGGGAAATCGTCCTGAGTAACACCTCTCCTTTTCTTTCCCTTTCTCTCTCTGTCTCTCGTTCTTTTTGTCTCTTTTTCTCACATCCTCACACTCCTCTTCTCATCTCTTACTCATTGTCTGCCTGGCCACCCTCCTCCTCCTTCTTCTCTCTCTGTCTTTCCCTTTCACGGCCAACACCCAGCCATAAAATCCTCCCATCCCCTGAAAAAGAAGGATATCCTGTCTTTTTCCAAAAATCACTCCGAATCTGGTCTTAATAAGCTTGTGGGTAATGTGTAGGGAGCCTGTGATTCACCCTGCCACGCTTTTCCCTCGGTTATGGCCGCGTCAAGACGTCGTGTGCAGGCCACCGCTGCCGGTGTTTGGGTTTGTAATGGAGGCCAGATGAACAGGTTGTCCACAATGTGTCATCTTCCCTCTAAAGTGAGTTGAGTCAATATGGTCTGATCTAGAACCCTCCTATGTTCTTTTTTTCATTAGAATTGAGACATTAGAACCTCACAAAGAGAGGGTTCTTTAGCATTCATCATCAGCAACTTCTGATGCAATACAAATAGTCAGGAGAACCACAGTCTGAGCCTCACATCTAACGAATCCAAGTTTGCAACTTGACTTTTTTTGGAGGAGGTTTTCTTTTCCTGAGAATGTACAGTGCATCTGCCAAGAGACCAGACTCTGGAGCAGTGTACTGTAAACATCAGTGCTGTTTTGAACAATTCTTAATAGGATCTCATTTGTTTTTTGTGGAGCGCTCACAATTGTTGCTCACAAACACGACACGTCAGCTGCCCCTTGTATAGACTTGGCTGTAAGCAC